>NC_080670.1:171279579-171282079 GCF_030247195.1 Topomyia yanbarensis
ATACATTTAGCATCAAAAATAAAAATTCTATTTTTAATTTTTCCTATAGTTTTTATGAGAAATTTCTGTGTGGCCGCACTCTGAAACCCGTAATTCCGGAACGAGAATTCCGATCGATCCAAAATTCAATAGCAGCCGATGGGAAGGTTGTACCTTTCATTTGAGACTAAGTTTGGGCAAATCGGTCCAGCCATCTCTGAGAAAAATGAGTGACATTATTTGACACATACGCACATACATACACACACACACATACACACACACATACACACACACATACATACACACATACACACACACATACAGACTTTTTCCGATCTCGACGAACTGAGTCGAATGGGATATGACACTCGGCCCTCCGGGCCGGGATTAGGTTGACGTTTTTCAGAGTGATTGCATAACCTTTCTATATGAGAAAGGCAAAAATGTGCAAAATCCAAAAAAGTGAATCTTCGTCAATTTTTTTTCGTGTTTGCATCAAATCTCGACGTTTTATGCACCTTGAATACATTTAGCATCAAAAATAAAAATTCTATTTTTAATTTTTCCTATAGTTTTTATGAGAAATTTCTGTGTGGCCGCACTCTGAAACCCGTAATTCCGGAACGAGAATTCCGATCGATCCAAAATTCAATAGCAGCCGATGGGAAGGTTGCACCTTTCATTTGAGACTAAGTTTGGGCAAATCGGTCCAGCCATCTCTGAGAAAAATGAGTGACATTATTTGACACATACGCACATACATACACACACACACACATACACACACACATACACACACACATACACACACACATACACACACACATACACACACACATACATACACACATACACACACACATACAGACTTTTTCCGATCTCGACGAACTGAGTCGAATGGGAAATGACACTCGGCCCTCCGGGCCGGGATTAGGTTGACGTTTTTCAGAGTGATTGCATAACCTTTCTATATGAGAAAGGCAAAAATGTGCAAAATCCAAAAAAGTGAATCTTCGTCAATTTTTTTTCGTGTTTGCATCAAATCTCGACGTTTTATGCACCTTGAATACATTTAGCATCAAAAATAAAAATTCTATTTTTAATTTTTCCTATAGTTTTTATGAGAAATTTCTGTGTGGCCGCACTCTGAAACCCGTAATTCCGGAACGAGAATTCCGATCGATCCAAAATTCAATAGCAGCCGATGGGAAGGTTGTACCTTTCATTTGAGACTAAGTTTGGGCAAATCGGTCCAGCCATCTCTGAGAAAAATGAGTGAAATTATTTGACACATACGCACATACATACACACACACACATACACACACACATACACACACACATACATACACACATACACACACACATACAGACTTTTTCCGATCTCGACGAACTGAGTCGAATGGGATATGACACTCGGCCCTCCGGGCCGGGATTAGGTTGACGTTTTTCAGAGTGATTGCATAACCTTTCTATATGAGAAAGGCAAAAATGTGCAAAATCCAAAAAAGTGAATCTTCGTCAATTTTTTTTCGTGTTTGCATCAAATCTCGACGTTTTATGCACCTTGAATACATTTAGCATCAAAAATAAAAATTCTATTTTTAATTTTTCCTATAGTTTTTATGAGAAATTTCTGTGTGGCCGCACTCTGAAACCCGTAATTCCGGAACGAGAATTCCGATCGATCCAAAATTCAATAGCAGCCGATGGGAAGGTTGCACCTTTCATTTGAGACTAAGTTTGGGCAAATCGGTCCAGCCATCTCTGAGAAAAATGAGTGACATTATTTGACACATACGCACATACATACACACACACACACATACACACACACACACACACACACACACACATACACACACACATACACACACACATACACACACATACATACACACATACACACACACATACAGACTTTTTCCGATCTCGACGAACTGAGTCGAATGGGAAATGACACTCGGCCCTCCGGGCCGGGATTAGGTTGACGTTTTTCAGAGTGATTGCATAACCTTTCTATATGAGAAAGGCAAAAATGTGCAAAATCCAAAAAAGTGAATCTTCGTCAATTTTTTTTCGTGTTTGCATCAAATCTCGACGTTTTATGCACCTTGAATACATTTAGCATCAAAAATAAAAATTCTATTTTTAATTTTTCCTATAGTTTTTATGAGAAATTTCTGTGTGGCCGCACTCTGAAACCCGTAATTCCGGGACGAGAATTCCGATCGATCCAAAATTCAATAGCAGCCGATGGGAAGGTTGTACCTTTCATTTGAGACTAAGTTTGGGCAAATCGGTCCAGCCATCTCTGAGAAAAATGAGTGACATTATTTGACACATACGCACATACATACACACACACATACACACACACATACACACACACATACATACACACATACACACACACATACAGACTTTTTCCGATCTCGACGAACTGAGTCGAATGGGATATGACACTCGGCCCTCCGGGCCGGGATTAGGTTGACGTTTTTCAGAGTGATTGCATAAC